>NC_054377.1:135580003-135582503 GCF_017654675.1 Xenopus laevis | reverse complement strand
TGGCTGCAGAGACAAAAGGTTCTGTACAGACAATAATCTATTACCTTTCCTATCAGATTATGCGAAATGTAGTGAACATATGTTAAAGGATAAGTAAACCTTAAAAATAAGTGGATGCAAAACCGATGAGGGTGCTATTTTACATTCATTATTTAATTTTTATATAAATTCCAAGATATTAAAGGATACATGTATTATTAACATGAATGACTTTTGTTAAAACATCGCCACCTGCTGGTCATTTTCCCACCATTCTGATCACCAAGTAGTCAAGGAAGTTGTCAGGAGAAAGAAAGAGGCTGCTCTGAGAATTGAGAAAGGTTTCTAATTTTTACAGAAGAACATCAGAGCAGCCTCTTTTTTCTCCTGACAACTGCACCTGAATTACCGAGACTCAAACACCAGAGACACGAACATTAAACTTTAAAATTAGATTTTGGAAAAACGGTAAAAAATTAAAAATGAAAAGTATTTGAAAAAAGTCTTTATTTCTGGAGAACAATCTGAAAACAATTCAACTGAAAAAGTGTTTGGAAGGTGAACAACCCCTTTGATTCGAGGTCAACAAAACTCTAAAATTCGACCTCTGATAATTAACCCCCTAAGTGTAAAAGCCACAAAAATCTCAAATACAACATTTCTCCAAGTAAAAGCAGCTGAGGTCCCATAGAAGTCAATGGTAGTGCGCTGATACTAATGGACCTTTCTTTTTGAAGCTTTCTGATATTTTTTCTGGTACTTTTTATATTCTTGTAATAACTTTCATGGTTTTAGAGAAATAGAGTTTGAACATGGCATCAAAAAGCTCTAATACGGGTATGGGACCTGTTATCCAGAATGCTTGGGACATGGGGTTTTTCCGGATAAGGGATCTCTCTTTTGCCTCTAGTAAGGATTAATTATATCTTCAAGTACATGGAACTGTTTTATTATTACAGAGAAAAAGGAAATCATTCTTAAAAATTTTAATTATTTGATTATAATCGTCTATAGGAGATGGCCTTCCCATAATTGAGAGCTTTCTGGATAACGGGTTTCTAGTAAATGGGCTGCTACATGATATCACAAAATAAGGTCTCAAAATGCCATGGAGTGGATAATTATTTCTCTCCTGATAGGGGGATTGATTGAAAGCTCTGTTTGGCCAATTTGGTACCAATGAAGAAGACCAATTGATGAATAAAGATTCTATATTTTATTACTATGGAGTAACACAGCCTGTTCATCTTATACCTTCATAAAGGCTGTTCATTATTAGATAATCTGCTCCTTTTATCAACTACAAAGACAAAAGTCACCATTAGTTTCCCCATGTCAGATTTAAGGTAAAAAGATGCTAAGATTTCCGATCTTCCAATTTTCCAATGGACCAGTAAGGGTCTTGGATGATGGCTGTGACTCCCATAGGCCCCTGTGTAGCCTCACCTTCAAATTCTAAATTACAGGGATGATAATAGCACAGAATCTCAAACTTAAAAAAAAATCTCAGAAACCCATCAGCCAAAACACAGTACGTTATTCCAACATTCTGATTAGGGATGGACCTCTTATTTTCCTATTTATGTAGGTCATTATTCCCTGGCCCCCAACCAAGAACTGACAGTTTTACTCAGTAATGAGGGTCATGGAAAATCTGAGCAGGACAATATTCCCCTTCTTTGGTACATGAAGCACGTGAAAAAAAATAACAAGTTGCAATTTCCCCCACCCAAGCTGGAAAACATCACATGGAGTATATAGGAGTGCAGTGGCACTGAGCCAGGCTTTACAGATATACTGTACATATATGTATAAATAACTGAGGATGCATTGCTCCCAACTGGTGCATGGCCCTTGCACTTGGCTAGTGTCCTCTCTTTTTCCAGGAATCAATAAATATTTTCCCCTGTATTACTCACAAGCTTCTCATCACTTTGGGAGAGGGTTTTTAAAAGAGGTTTGAAAGGTCAAAGCTATTCACGTGTTTCATACGACTTCTCTTGGGTGTGTATTTACCATTATAACAGTAAAACCAGCATTAGAGCCTGGATTTCCCAGCTTTTGCTAAACCACAACTCTCAGACCCCTAACAGATGCATTAATACATTTCTTAAAAGGAAGAGGGTAAGATGATACTGTAATTCAATTGGGGTGTTTAAGTGCCTTTTTTCTTCTTTATGGTGCTGGTTTGTTGAGTTCAGTTCGGACCAGAATGCCTGTGGGCTAATTTAGGACTGCACTGGTTACCAATGGCAACTAGTCAGTCGACTACAAGTTAGAAAATAAAAATCACAGATCTATGATAGGTTCAAAAGTTACCAATGTTATAAAATGCGAGCCCTATTCTAATAGAAAGGTGTTCTTAGGATCAATATACTTATCAGTGTCCCACTCTTAGGGGCAGATTTATCAAAGGTCGAGTTGTGTTTTCCTGAAACCTGAATTTTTTTTAGTTTTTCGAGGGTAGTTTTCAGTCAAAAACACGAACTTTTCAAGGTTAAAAAAAAAACTTGAATTTTTC
>NC_054377.1:135545003-135577503 GCF_017654675.1 Xenopus laevis | reverse complement strand
CACATAATGCAAAGAACATTGTGATTCTCTTTTTCACATGGATGGGGATTTTCTGTCGCCTCTTTGGAGATGTTCAGCCTGTTGATGAACCATCCTGTGCTTGCAAGCAAACCTTTCAGCTGTGCAGGGCCAAACACACAGCCAGGTTTCCATGCAGCTGGAGGGATACCCCATCTGCTGCCTTGAACAATAACAGATAATAAAAGCTGCTGTGAACAGCCATGAAGTTGGCAGGAAACATTCCCAGCAACACCTGCTTCCTGAGGGCGAAGTTTATTTGATCCCCAGGCGCCGTGTGTGCCATGTACTTTGTTTGCCCTAAAAGAGAATCAGGCCAAATTAGATGGATGAGTCTTCTGAACCAAACCCCCCCATGTAAAGTAATTAACCCGTACACTTTTGAAAGACTCGAATATACCCTGTAAAAGAGATCCACATAGTTTTATCTGTCACTGACAAGAGAAAGTAGCTGAGTCTTCCAAGGAAACTAAAATGCAATTGATGGTCTCATTTCAGGGGTTGTTCACCTTTGAATTAACTTTTACAAGGATGTAGATATAATATTCTGAGACAATTTGCAATTGTTTTTGTTATTATCTGTGGTTGTTTAGTTATTTAGCTTTTTATGCAGCAGCTCTCCAGTTTGCAGGTTCAGCAAGTTTCTAGGATCCAAATAACCCTAGCAACTATGCACTGATTTGAATAAGAGACTGGAATGTGAATAGAGAGGGCCTGTATGGAAAGATGAGTGATACAAAGAAGCAATAGAAATAACTGTGTAGCCTTACCAAATATTGTTTTTTTTAGATGGGGTCAGTGACTCCCATTTGAAAGTTGGAAAGCATCAAAAGAAAACAATAAAAGAGAAAAAAATGAAGACCAATTGAAAAGTTGCTTAGAATTACCCATTCTATAACAGGAATTCAAATATGAACACCCCTTTAATATTTCTTCAGAATAGTTCTTAAAGGAACAGTTCAGTGTAAAAATAAAAACTGGGCAAATAGATAGGCTGTGCAAAAATGTTTCTAATATAGTTTGTTAGCCAAAAATGTATCTATAAAGACTGGAGTGACTGAATGTGTAACAGAACAGAACTTTACTTCCTGCTTTTCAGCTCTCTCTGAGTTAGTCAGCGACTTGAAGGGGGGCCACATGGAACATAACTGTTCAATGAGTTTGTAATTGATCCTCAGCATTCAGCTCAGATTCAAAAGCAACAGTTATGACCCACGTGGCTCCCCCTAAAGTCTCTGGTTGGTTACTGCCTGGTAACCAATCAGTGGAAACCAAGAAAGCTGAAAAGCAGGAAGTAGTGTTCTGGCTATTATGTTAGACATCCAGTCACTCCAGCCTTTATACATTACATTTTTGACTAACTATATTGGAAATATTTTTTATTCTGCACAGCCTATGTATTTACCCAGTTTTTATTTTTATACTGAACAATTCCTTTAAAGGGAGAGTGTGAGAAGTATCTGGGTCCCTCTCACGTCTCCTGTAAGCATGGACAAGCCGACCATGTTATGCAGGATGGTTTGCTGATACTGTCCTCTCCCTTCTCACAGTACCATACATACCTAGATAGTCAGAAATATGTCTTAAATCAGTTAAACTGCCCGACTAAACCTGTACAGGAACCCCTTTTAAACCTTATTATGAACTGGTGGGGAAATGCTATATGCTATTTTGTCCCAAAAAGAGGGTCTTGAACCAAAAAATAAAATAGGCCAAGTTTAATCGCAGAGAAAACCTAAGGAAACTTCAACTGAAAGCCAAAGGAGTAAATCCTCTTTCAAAATTTAGCATTTTTGTGCAGAGCAATAATAAATAACACAATTTTATAGTGCGGATAGGTATACAAGGCTGTGAAATAAAATGTTCTCAAGCATCGCTAGTTCCTCTTGCCCACTATGGATTCTATTGACTTCCCATATTGTTCTTATGTGAAAATTAGGCTTTTATGATATAACAGAGGATCCAGAAGTGCAAAAACAGGTATGGGGCCTGTTATACAGAATGCTCGGGACCTGGGACTTTCCAGATAAGGGATCTTTCTGTAATTTGGATCTTCATGCCTTAAGTCTACTAGAAAATTATGTAAACATTAAATAAACCCAAATAGGCTGGTTTTGCTTCCAATATGGATTAATTATATCTTAGTTGGGTTCAAATACAAGGTATTGTTTATTATTACAGAGAAAAGGGAAATCATTTTTAAAAATGTATATTATTTGGATAAAATCGTATCTATGGCAGACAGAGCTTTCTGGATAATGGATCCCATACATGTTATAAAATAAGCTTCCACTGAGGAGAGGCTCAGCAGATTAAGCAGTCTATAACTGGTAAGTGATTTAGGAAACCTGCCATCCATGTCATCTCTATCTGACCAAGAAACCTAGAAATTACCTAGACATCTTCCTGTATGTTCTGTTCCCACATGAAGGCGAATGAAGGTATAACTAACAATAGCTGTGTGACTTCCTACCTTCGTATCCAAGCAGTGGGGCAGACCGGACCGGCAGACGCTCAGGTTGGATGGATCCAAACGTAGACATAGAGATGAAATCAGCCTGGGTTTATTTGATCCAGAATACAGCAATATATGGTGATACAATACTGTTCTGTAGTAGTGGTATCAATACTGTCCTGTATATGACTTTCCTGAGGCTAACTGCTGGTCAAAAACTGATGCCTTCACAAGCCCAAAATGTCTGAATGTCCAGTCACACAGTAAATGAGGCACTGAAAATGGCTGCCGGAAGTGAGAAGGACTGAGCTGCAGAAAACCACGCCCCTGAGAGGAAAAACTTTACTAACAAGAACAGAGGTGTGCAGCATGCACATTTTGTCCAGCAGAAAGCAGCAGTACAACAATGCACAGAAAATAACACAGATAAGAGGATTGATAATAATGTAAGCAATTAACAATGAGGAGAACAGCACACTCCCCGTCTGAAATTTACTTTGGAGATTTCACTATGACGAATGTTCATGAAATATAACACAAACCTGCAACAAAACATGTTAGAATGCAATAAACATAACAATATAGTTGACTTTCTTGGCTTGTAATTGAGAAGATATCTATAGTTCAACTTCAGTCGTGTTCATCTTGCAGGAACGTTCTCAATTGGTAATATCAAAATGAGTTCGTTAATTGGCCTTGCGAACGTTTTAAGTTCGCCCTTCCTGAAGATCTTCAACTCCACTTTTCGGACCATGCCATCCTTGCTAGGGAAAACCTTTGTAATTAGTCCCATAGGCCAAGCAATCCTTTCGGTTTGTTGCTCCTTCATCAATACAAGGTCTCCTTCTTTCAAGTTTGGTTTTTGGTGTTGCCATTTTCTTCTTCCTTGAAGAATATTGAGATACTCCTTTCGCCATCTGTTCCAGAAGTAATCTGCCAGGTACTGTACACGTTTCCAGTGTTTTTGGTAGATATTCGCGTGAGTAAATTCTCCACTAGGCATTAGTATATTCTCAGTTTTTTGGGTAAGTAGAGTAGCTGGAGTCAGTATGGCTGGTGTTTCAGGATCCATAGACACTGGCACAAGGGGTCTTGATTTGATAATAGCCGAAACTTCGGCAAGAAGGGTAACAAGAGTCTCATGCGTGAGTCTTGAAGAGTTTACATCCATCAACATAGAATTTAAGATGTTGCGTGAGATCCCGATCATTCTCTCCCAGGAACCCCCCATATGGGAACTATGAGGAGGATTGAAGATCCAGGTGCAACCTTTCTCCGCCAACTGATCTTGAATGGGCTTAGTGTCGATGTTCAGTTCTCTACAGGCTCCAATGAAGTTACTTCCTCGGTCTGACCTCAACTGTTTCACTGGTCCTCTGATTGCGAAGAACCGTCTTAAGGCATTAATGAGACTGGATGTGTCCATGGATTCTATCACCTCTATGTGAACGGCTCGCACACTCATGCAAGTAAATAGCACAGCCCAACGTTTACTGTTTGCGTGACCGCCACGGGTTCTGCGTGCGGACACCATCCATGGCCCAAAGACGTCCAGGCCAGTATAGGTGAAGGGCGGCTCTGAACATAGTCTATCTGCAGGCAAATCAGCCATTTGTTGGTGTAGCAGTTTCCCTCTTGCTTTGCGACAGTGCACACAGTCATGCAGTATTCGGGCTACAAGTTTTTTCATACCTATAATCCAAAGACCTGCAGACCTTAACTTGCCTTCGGTGATTTGTCTGCCCTGGTGTTCAGCCTTTTTGTGGTAGTGTTGGATCAGCAACATGGTGATATGATGTTTGCTGGGAATAATTAGAGGATTTTGTTCTGAAACTCCTAGGCGGGCTTGATTCAAACGACCACCAACTCTGAGCAGGCCAAAACTGTCTATAAATGGATTTAGGTTGACAAGAGGACTTTTTATAGGAATCTGCTGTCTGTTGTACAAGCACTTCCATTCTACGTTAAATTCTCCCTGCTGGACATGACGTATTATGAGAGACTCGCTATGAGAAATGTCCTCAGCAGAGAAGGGTTTATGGCAGACATGCCAACCATGACAATCTTTATCTTCCTGGACATTGTGATAACATCTAGCGATGTGCACTAACCTTGCAATAGTTCTGATGAGTCTCATCCAACTGGAGAAACGTTCAAAGCGATGACAAAGGAGGCTGGAGGTTTGCCTTGCTTCAGTGACTAATGCACTAACTTCATCGCGGATTTCTGGGTCATTATCCGGATCCTGGATGCTGAAATCTTCCTGTACACGTTCATCCGCCTCTCCTAGCAGAAACTCTGGACCTGTAAGCCAAGAAGAGTTAGTAAAAGAACCTATAGACATAGGCCTAGTGGCATGATCTGCTGGATTGAGTTCGGATGGTACATAGTGCCATTTTTCAGGTTTGCTGTTCATGGTACACTGAAGAGAGTTAAATCTGGATAGCGCTTGCTCTCGATTGTTCGGGAGTCTTACCCTGGTGGCTCGGAAGGGTAATGGAGAAACCCAGTGATTGGTTTTGTCTTTAAAGAACTCACTGTCCATTATCTTGACAAACTCTCTGTCCTCTACTGACAAGGCTACTTTATCGTCATCTTTGGTTGTGTGAAAGACCGATCTCCCCAAGTTGTCAGGTGGTTGTATGAGGTCTGGAGACTTCTCTTTCACTTCATAGTGATGAGGACACGGCTTAATGCAAGTTGTGCGTCCATCTCCACGCACGTACGTTTTGAAGGAGTTAATTCTTGGTTGATCCGGGCATACATTTCCTATGACTACCCATCCCAAGTCCAGTCTCTGGGCAAATGGCGCGTAGTCGGGACCATTACATTGTTGGCGCACCTTGTGCACCCTTAGATTGTCTCTGCCGAGCAGGAGTAGAATCTCTGAGTTGTTGTCCATAGGTGGGATAACGTTAGCAAGGTGCCTTAGGTGTGGCTGGTGAAATGCAGCTTCTGGGGTAGGGATCTCATCCCTATGGTTAGGTATTTGATCGCATTCGATCAGTGTTGGTAGGGGTATTTTTGTATTCCCATTGATGGGAGAAGCAATGAATCCTTGTGCCCTCCTTCCGCTAGTCTCTATGCGGCCCGAGCAGGTGTTTAAGATGTAGGGTTCTGATGGTCCCTCTATTCCAAAGGCATCGAAGAATTTAGGTCCTGCTAGGGACCGGTTGCTTTGGTCGTCAATGATAGCATACATTTTTACTGCCTTTTCTGGTAGTCCCTCTGGATAGACCTTGATTAGGCATATTCGGGCACAACATTTCTCACTCTGGCTGTCGCCACATACTTCCAAACATGAGCAGGAAACGGCGGTGGCTGAGTTAGCGTGATTCTGAGGCTCCCCGCCATGACTTGGAGCAGGACTGGTGGTGAAGACAGCTGGTGAGTCTCTGGTGAGTGGAATTGGGTGCATAGCTGAGGCATGTCTTTCACTATGACACTCCTCACACTTGATGATGGATTTACAGTCCTTAGCCATGTGCTCCAATGAAGCGCAGCATCTGAAACATACCCCAAGCTCGCTGAGGACTTTCTTCCGCTCCTGTATGGTTTTAGATCTAAACCCTCTGCATTTGTTCAGTGAGTGTGGTTTTTTATGAATGGGACATTCACGATTGAAGGACTTGTCTCCTGATGAGGTATTGTACTGTTTACCCGTGGGTGCTGCAGGTGATGGTAGGTTAGTCTTTCTGACACTCACACTGCTCTTAAAGTCTCTGTTTTTATGCAAGACACTTTCATACCTTGAAGATGGTGTCGCTGAAGCTGTAGTGTTGAACTCCAGGAAATCGAGGCTGGGGTCATTCCTCATCTGGGACTGTTCATCGATGAATCTGCAGAAATGAATAAATGGGGGAAAGGTGACGTTATGCACTCTTTTGTACCTTGAGACTGATGCCGCCCACTTTTCTTGCAGACTGTAGGGTAACTTCACGACAATTGGGTTCACTCCATGGGCTGTATCCAGGTAGCACAGGCCGGTCAAGCGAGTGTCTCTTTTGGCAAGCTCTAATTCCATGAGCAGATCACTCAAATCCTGAAGCTTATGGACATCCTTGAGATTGATCCTTGGGACGTTCTGCAGTCTCTTGAATAGGGCTTTCTCTATTGCTTCTGCACTGCCGAATGTACGTTCGAGTCTCTGCCAGGCGGCAGCGAGACCTGCTTCTGCTTGTCCCACATAGACAGTTCTGAGGCTCTTAATACGACTTGTGGAGCCTGGGCCCAGCCATTTGATCAAGAGGTCGAGCTCCTGCTCTGCAGTCAGGTTGAGGTTGGCAATGGCGGCTTTGAAGGTTGCTTTCCAGGCTCTGTAGCTCTCTGCACGGTCATCAAATTTTGAGAGACTTGTGTTAATTAACTCTCTGCTCACCATAAACCTGGCAAACTCGGACATATCCGATTTCTCACTGCTTGTTGCCATGACAACTTGTGATGCCCCCAGGGCGTGTGGGCTGCTTGGCGTGAAAGGGTGAGATGCTTCCGGGTAGAATGATGTTGCTGCAGGATTGAGCTGTGGTCTAGTCTCTGTAGATTGTGATGACTGCTGCTTGAGCTGTGGCGGTAGGCCGGGAAATGCCGGGTAGCCTTTTTGCTGTAACACCTGTCCTTGAGAGGGCACATCTGGGTGAACATCATCGGGTTGCTCAGGTGCTGTGGGTGGCACTGTAGGTAGAATTGACTTGAAGGTTTCAGTGTTGTCGGCTTGGACGGTACTGCAAACTGGGGGTGGTGCAGGTAACTGTTTCAGTACATAGTCACTGGTGCGATCAGCTGGATCGTCTATCTCCTGTGGTGGCAAGCAGACTGGGTCAATGCCTTGGCTCAATGCTTGCTCAAGTAGTCTTACTTTAGCTAATGCAATTTCCTCTTCCATCTCTGATTCAAGAATCTTTATTCGAGCCTCTGCTTCTGTCCTCTTAGTCTCTGCATCTGCCCTTGCAAGAGCTTCCTTTTCAGTAAAGGAGCGTCTCACCTTGGATTGCTCTGCATTTATGCGGGCCTCTAGTAGTCGGTCGCTTAGGGCTGAGCTTCTTGAGCACGATGATCTGTATGACCGAGAGGAATGTTTAGATGAATTTGATCTGTGGGATCTAGTTTCTTGCAGATGGGAGATACGGAGTTCCGCTTTATCTTTAGCACGCTGCACCATGGCGTCTCTTTGTCCGTCTATTAATTCTGCCTTGCTTAGTTCTGACGGGGCTTCATCATTATTAACATCTTTTAGAAAGGTTATATACTTGGTGGACAGTCTCTTATATCTTTCATGAGCTGTATTCAGCCGTTCTATAGCAACTTGTAAGCTTGTGGCATCACCTAAGGATTTAAGTCCTGACATGATGGAGGAGACTCGTTCCCATAGCTCTTCCAGGCTATCGCATAGCTCATCTTTCCTGGTTTGATAGTTTTCTCTGACTTTTATTGTCGGTTTGAGAGAGCGTCTTGGTCGCACGACTTGGTCTGCTGGAAGTGTGGAATCTGCTTCCTGTTCTTCATAATGATCAGTATCAGGTTGCATTATCGTTGTTTCATCACTGGGGAACTGTGGGAGGTCTTTTTCGGCCATTTTGATTTAAGGTGCGCTGTCTCTTTAAGAGAATAAACTTTTGAATTGGGGGCTGAAAATGGCAGTGCGGCTCCGCTGAGGCACCCTGACGAGGTTCCTCAAGTGTTTTTGGTGAATTGCGGGGTTTGGTAAGGTGGGGACCCCGCGTGCATTCACAATTCTTGTACTATGCAAGCAAAGGTTAATAGAGGATGTAGGAAATGGCTTGATGGGTTGTGGAGGACTTTCAGGTGAGGGTATAGATACTGCAGACACGTGGTGCTTGCCCTTTGGCTTCTGTGACGTTCACTGTATCTGGGCAGATTTGCTGCAGGTGGGCCTGTTGCCAGGGAGATTTCTTAGTGTGGTACTGAACTGTGGGGTAATCTGTGGCTTGGGGTATGGGCATTAAGGCAGTTTTTGACTGTTCTGTTCCCACATGAAGGCGAATGAAGGTATAACTAACAATAGCTGTGTGACTTCCTACCTTCGTATCCAAGCAGTGGGGCAGACCGGACCGGCAGACGCTCAGGTTGGATGGATCCAAACGTAGACACAGAGATGAAATCAGCCTGGGTTTATTTGATCCAGAATACAGCAATATATGGTGATACAATACTGTTCTGTAGTAGTGGTATCAATACTGTCCTGTATATGACTTTCCTGAGGCTAACTGCTGGTCAAAAACTGATGCCTTCACAAGCCCAAAATGTCTGAATGTCCAGTCACACAGTAAATGAGGCACTGAAAATGGCTGCCGGAAGTGAGAAGGACTGAGCTGCAGAAAACCACGCCCCTGAGAGGAAAAACTTTACTAACAAGAACAGAGGTGTGCAGCATGCACATTTTGTCCAGCAGAAAGCAGCAGTACAACAATGCACAGAAAATAACACAGATAAGAGGATTGATAATAATGTAAGCAATTAACAATGAGGAGAACAGCACACTGTATATTCAGCACTATATGTTTTTTATTATTTTAACAGTTTTGTTTAACACAGCGAGAGGCCACTTGCATATTTTAGGGGCCACGTGTGGATTACATAAAAGGCCTCTCATTATATTTCTTGTTGGTGATGGCACCATATAATAGAGGTATGAGACCTGTTATGAAGAATGCTCGGGATCTGGAGTTTTCTGGATAATGGATCTTTCCGTAATTGGGATCTCCATATGTTTAATGTACTAGAAAATCTTTTAAACATTGAATAAACCCAGAAAAAAATTGAGTGATTTGGGAAAAACCATACGATTTGAGTCGTACCATACGACTCGATTTTATCAAATTTTCCCCTGATTTGATTAAATTTTGCTTTTTTAATAATAAAGAAGGTCAAATTGTGGATTCTGGTTTGGTCTGACTTTTTTTATTTTAAAAAATCTGAAAAATTTGGATTTTGATAAATAATCCCCTAAATAAACCCGAATAGGCTGGTTTTGCTTCCAATAAGGATTAATTATATCTTAGTTGGGATCAAGAACAAAGTATCTTTTTATTATTACAGAGAAAATGGAACTTGTTTTAAAAAAATTGTATTACTTGGATAAAAGGGAGTTTATGAAGATGGCCCTCCTGTAATTTGGAGCTTTCTGGATTTCCAGATTATGGATCTCCTACCTGTACTTTAATACTTCATTTCAGCTGCTCTCCATTAAATTTAAATAGATTGCTTCTACTTAAATCTCTCTCTCTAGTTCTCGGCTTTAATGGCTTATCAAGGTGACCATTGACCCCTAATGTTTTCTTAAATCTTGTAAGTACTTAGGGGTAAAATAAAATCAGCTTTTATGCAATGTTGTAAAAAGTTTCTAACGTGCTCTGCAAGGAAGGATTGCCTGATCCATTACTAAATGAAGCTTCATACTTATCTGAAAACAATGACACATAACTGTACTGAGCCTTAATCTAATGTGGAAATTCTAATTATTTTACATTATGTGCATATAAAAATTCTTGAGAACTCTATAAAAGCTGGGCAGGCAGCAGACAAAAGCTTACTGGTGGGTCCCCTAGCATAAGGGTCACATCTGAGCAGAAGGGGGCCACATGTAACCCATGGGCTGCCTGTTGGGCATCACTGCATTAGTGTCTGTAGCAATTGCTGTAAAAGTGGCCTTTATAGTTTTTATTTTCTGAAATTACCAAAAAGTCTGTGTCAGTACAAAGAGACTGTGTTAAAAGCCTGTAACTAAATAAAAATTGGTTTCATCTTGTCCTGTACGCCAGAAGCACTGAATGCAGCAAAGTGTTCATTACTGACCACTTTAATCCATGTTTTTATTTGAAATAAAATGTACATTTTGTAACAACCTTAACTCATACATAACATTAACTCACTCCTATGTACGCTGGAACTTTTACAAAACTACGGGGTCTGTCTACAGATTTTCATCCAGTTGTAGCAACTGTTTGTGATAATTAGATATGAGGTTTTGGATAAGGTAATAAAAAAATGCATGCGTTTGGGCTCATTCTCATTAGAGATGTTAGTGTAACTGCAGTCAGACTGACTACTGATCTTCCAGCATAGGTGTTCATACCAACAGCAGCCAATCAGCCAATAGCAAAGAATTTCAGTCTACAAGTCAGAAAAGTAACTAATCCTCTAGAACAGTGCTGCTGACCAACTGATGGCTCACAGGGACAAATTGTGTGGCCTCCCCCACATGAAAGTCTGCCTGCTGTGACTGCTTACCTGTAAACTTTAAAAGCTATCAATACTGAGATTAACTGGCCCCTGCATTGTTCACATTTTAAATTCCACCTACATTGTTAACACCTGCAGCATCTCTATTGTTCACACCCCTAAAGCCCCTGTACTGTTCATACCTCAGACCCAGACTAAAATTGCCCACATTGTTCACCTGTTCAGACTTCACACAAACTGCTCGAGGGGCACCAGCATTGTATCAGTGTACGTAGCACAGTATACACTGTTCATTTTAGAGTGTTCCTGATAGGTTTCCCGGTCTTCTGCTGTATTCCGCCAGTGCTATGCTACCTGTGTGTTCCATACTCTGCCTGTCCTATGCTCCCTGTGTGTGCCATACTCTGCCTGTCCTATGCTCCCTGTGTGTGTCATAATCTGCCTGTCCTGTGTTCCCTTTGTGTTTGCCATACTATGCCTGTCCTATCCTCCCTGTGTGTGTGCCATAGTCTAACTGCCCTATGCTCCCTATGTGTGCCATATTACACCTGCCCAATTCTCACTGTGTGTCCCACACTCTCCCTGCCCCATGCTCCTTGTGTGTGTCATACTCTACCTGCCCCATACTCCTTGTGTGTGTCATACTCTACCTGCCCCATACTCCTTGTATGTGTCAAACTCTACCTGCCCCATACTCCTTGTGTGTGTCATATTCTGCCTGTCCTATGCTCCCTGTGTGTGTCATATTCTGCCTGTCCTATGCTCCCTGGGGGATGTGAGCCTGGGTTTGTTCTGGTTGTTCGTTAGCATTTGAAAATTGTTGTTAGGGGCCCCTAAGGTATTTAATCATGTGCTGGGGGTTTATGTGTAATCCACAGAGGAGGACAAATATGAATTTAAGGGTATGTTTCAATATTACTTACATTTTTCACATATGAGTCATGAGTGATATCCATGCAGTGAGCACCAACCATTAGTGATGGGCGAATTTGCGACGCCGGCGTCCGTGTTTTAGAAAAAAAAAATTTTGTCGCCGGCGAATTTTTTCCGCTAATTTTCGCGGGAGTTTCGCGAATTTATTCACTGGCGGCGAATCGGGCAAATTCGCCACAAATTCGTGCCTGGCGAATAAATTCGCCCATCACTACCAACCATTTGTTTTTTTTAGTGTGCTACCACCATTAATATGGACATGGTAACATGGGTATGGCTCAAAGTGGCTGAGGTTTCAAAACATGGAGTGGTCAACACTGGCTTCCATTATTGGCCCTTCACCACTTTCATATTTTTAGTGCATTATTCATTGCTCGTTCATGCTATTCATATGCTGATCTTTTGGCTTTGTGATTTTGGAGAAAATTAGTTTATTCCTGGTTTAAAAACGTTAAAACCACTAAAATGAGAATGTTTATATATATATATATATATATATATTATATATATATATATATATATATATATATATATATATATATATATATATATATATATATATATATATAGGCCTCTATGTGTGACATCATTACATAAATATAATTAAACCTGTAAACGTGTTCCTTGGGGGGGAAGGTATTCACATTGGTATAGTTTTTTTTTTACTGCTTTGATGTTAAATTGTCACATAAACAAACATTTAACTTTTCCACCTGAACTATAATCTCAAGATAAATCCTCTTTTATGAATTCCCACAGGAAGGCTGTTCCCAGAGGTGAAGCAATGATAAGAAAAAGAATAATGCAAAAAGTATTCAACTTACAACAAATTCACAAATAAGGTGATTTTTGTATAGTTTGATATGGTCATTTCAGAAACCTCACATACAGAAAGCGCAAAATTACAGGAAGGCCATCTACCATAGACTGCATTTTAATCAAATAATGAAAATTTTAAAAAAGTATTTATTTTTTCTCTATAATAATAACAGTATTTTTAGTACATTTATAGCATGGAGATCCACATTACGGAAAGACCCCAGGTCCAGAGCATTCTGAATAGGTGCCATACCTGTACCAATTAAAACGACAGAAGAGCTTACCAAAATTTGAATTTGGTATAAATATTTTTGGTGTTAACTCTTAACATGTTGCTTTAATAACTTGAGATTCAGAAGAAAACAGGATTAAAGGAAAAGGAAAGTCGTATCCCACTTGGGGGTGCCAAATGTTAGGCACCCCAAGTGATTGTATTTACTTACCTGAAACCCCGGGCCGGTTCTCCTATCAGCAGAAAACTGCACCGGCCCGGGGTTATTCCAGCGAGCACCACGGAGTGATCCTCTTCCGACGTCTTCGTTCTTCAAATTTTCCGGGGCAGACGCATGTGCAGTAGAACAAAATACCCAGCTTTTTCGTTAAAAGTTCAGCTTTTCACTCTAATGCGCATTCACAGGCGCGAGAAGAAAGAAGAAGCCGGAAGCTGGAAGAACCCTGGGTCGTTGCAGTTTTCTGCTTCGGTGGGGCCAGGCAATAAATACAATCACTTGGGGTGCCTAACATTTGACTACGACTTCTTGACTCCGATGGCTAACATTACTTTTGTCAAGTTCCCCCTAGGAAACTGTTTACAAAGATGGAGCTTGTGGGTTTGATGACTTTCCGGAGGAACCCATCATTTTATCCCCCTATAGTAGCCTTATTTCTGCTGTCTTTCCAATCCTTTGAAGGGTGTGCAGGATAGTTGTTCCACATTTATAGCCAGTATACAACAGCTGGCTCTACAGGTTGGTACAAGGTATCTGTCTAGTTCAGTCATCCCCAACCAGTAGCTCGTAAGTAACATGTTGCTCTCCAAACCCTTGGATGTTGCTCTCAGTAGCCTCAAAGCAGGTGATTATTTTTGAATTCCAGGCTTGGAGGCAAGTTTTGGTTGCAAAAAAAACCATGTGCACTGCCAAACAGAGCCTCAATGTAGGTTGACAATCCACATAGGGGCTATCAATAGCCAATCACAACCCTTATTTGGCACCCCAAGAACATTTTTCATGCTAGTGTTGCTTCCCAATTCCTTTTACTTCTGAATATTGCTCACGGGTTCAAAAGGTTGGGGATCCCTGATCTAGTTACATGAAGTATCAGTAGCAATTTGTTAGAAAGACACATTTCTTTTCTTTTTTGGGGGGAATTTGAATGAAAGGAAGCTGCATTGTCAATTAGTTAAGTTACACAAAAGCTGTAAAATTGTAGTATAATTACTGAATACAACTGTCTGAAGGGATGTTTTCTTAAGGAATAAAAGCTTATTTCCTGGGTCATTAGGATGAAAGAAAAACATAGTTTGCTCTCAATGCTGTGCAAGGAATAAAGGGAAAGGTGGGTTAATAAACATGTTTTTACAGTTCTAGCATCCATTAAATTCAGCTTTTCAGTAAGCATTTTGTTCACACATTGAAACAACTAAATTCACCAATACTAGTCGTTTTCAGCCTAAAAATACTTTAGGTCTTTTTTTAGGTGGCCTCACAACCCTTGAACTAAACTTTTAGTATGATGTAGAGAGTGATATTCTAAGACAATTTGCAATTAGTTTTCATTTTTTTCATTGATTTTTATTATTTGTGGTTTTGAGTTATTTAGCTTTTTAGCAGCAGCTCTCCAGTTTGCAGTTTCAGCAATCTGGTTGCTAGGAACCAAATGACCTAGCAACCATGCATTGATTTGAATAAGAGACTGGAATGTGAATAGGAGAGGGCTGAATAGAAAGATGAGTAATAGAAAGTAGCAATAACAATACCTGTATAGCCTTATAGAGCATTTGTTTTTTACATGGGGTCAGTGACCCCCATTTGAAAGCTGGAAAGAGTCAGAAGAGAAGTAGAAGGCATATACGTTAAAAAACTATAACAAGTAAATAACGAAGACCAATTTAAAAGTTGCTTAGAATTGGTCATTCTGTGACATACAAGTTAAGTTAAATGTGAACCACCCCTTTAACGTAAATTGAGTAATTATCATACCATTCAGGAATGCCAGTTTATCCCTTCAAAATATATAATATATTGAAACCGCCTATTGGTACATGAGAATAGAAATAGCACTATTTGTCATGAAACTTCTCTAATGTGCATATCTACCTGATAACCACCAGTACCAGCAGTGCAATTCTCATTTTTTCCACTTCCATTAAAGGAAATGCAAAGTGGCACGAGTGATTTGGGCGGTTCCCTTCTGGCTTAAATACAGAAGAGTAAAAACCACCATTTTCCCCTTAGCCTAAATCTCCAGCCTATTGAATATGCCCTCCTGCCTAAAAGATAATTAATAGTAATTTAATAAGTCAAGGAGCAGGCAGAGTGAGATATATATATAATACACAAAAGCCATGAATATCCTGTAAATTATATCCTTATAAACGGTGAGTTCTGATGTCATCAGTTACAAACGGTGAGTTCTGATGTCATTTCTGTCACATGACTTTGAAATTTGTGTATTATAATAAATAAAGAACCCCCAATTGCAAAATATGAGGATATTAGAAGTTACCTTGGAGTTCCATGACCTGTATAAAAACACTCGGCCTTCGCCTCATGTTTTTATATGGTCATGAAACTCCTCGGTAACTTATAGTATCCTTATATTTTACAATAGGGGGTTCTTTATTCATTATATATTTGTTCATGCCCATGTGACATGGGTTACAATGGCTTCAAATTAGATATCAATGCTTTTAAGGTTATCAGTTTCAACCTTCTTAGATACTATTAGAGGGGTTTAAATAAACTTTTAGTAGGACATTGGGCTTGCAGCTCTGAGACAATTTGCAACTGGTCTTCACTTTTTATTTCTGTCGTTTTTTAACCATTTTGTTTTTTTGTTCAGCAGCTCTTCAGCTTGGTATTTCAGAAGGCATCTGTTGCTACAGTTCAAATTACCCTAGCAAGCAGCCAGTGCTTTGAAT
Organism: Xenopus laevis; assembly: GCF_017654675.1. NCBI lineage: Eukaryota > Metazoa > Chordata > Amphibia > Anura > Pipidae > Xenopus > Xenopus laevis. The sequence goes on along the minus strand of NC_054377.1, from coordinate 135,561,937 downwards.
GAGAAACTGGAAAATCAACAGGATAAGCAATAAAAAGTATCAATAACAATAAATGTAATACAATTGTAGCCTCACAGGGCAATAGTTTTTGGCTGCTGGGGTCAGTGTGTCTCGATTGGAAAGAGTCAGAAGAAAAAGGCAAATAATTAAAAAACTATAAAAAATAAGAATGAACAACAATTGAAACATTGCTAAGAACCAGCAGTTCTATACCATACTAAAAGTTAATTGAATCCCCCCTTTAACTTCAAGAGATTCTAGTACAGTCAAGCCACATTGTAACTGTTTATATTTGCATGTTTTTATTAGGAAAGAGGTTAGGAGTTTTCTGGATTGCATAATTTTAGAGGTCCAGAAAATGTAGCATTTTTCAGAATGTGCCCATACAGATTTTGCACTGGGGGTCCAGCAAATGCTAGTTCGTTCACTGGCTTACAGGCTCAGGTAAGTATATACAATCACTTGGGGGGGGGGTTCCAAACTTTTGGCACCCCCACGTATAAACACCTTTCCTTCTCCTTTGAGCAAATGCTGCTTTCAGGAGCAATTGTCTTTACAAATAACTGAAAATGTTTAATAAATGTATACTGGAAAGCTGATTAGAATTATGTTTTCTTTTATTAGACACATTTTTATGTTGGGTTTAACTGGCCCTTTAATGATTGCAACATATTTTGCATCTGTATTTCTGCTGGATGCTGTACATTCAGACGTACTTGTTGTTTTGTGTGTCTTATTTCAGTGCTATAGCCATTGAATGAAGCAGGCAGACATTCCAGGCCTTGGGAGCACTGCAGCTTTACAGGTCAGGTGCCAGCCCCTTCTAAGGTCATCTGAGTGACTTTAAGAAGCAACAAATATTCTAAGCAAAGTGCAGGAAAAGGGCTTCGGGTTTCCAGGGTCTGGGAACATTTTGTAGCTACTTCCTGGAGTGCTGAGACACACTTCCTGTCTCATTTCCTCCACCTTTCTCTCAAAGGGCTGAGAACAACTTAAGTTAATGATCAGTTTAGCGACCTTCCCATTCCAAAGGGTGATATATTGTCCACCTGAAGTGGCCACCTTAACCCCTTTGTCTCTGAAGCCCAAGCACGGGGAAACTCCATTAGCAGCGGGGGTGTAATATTGTAGCGCTAACTCTTTGTGTGCTGACCTGGGCTCTGGTCATGAAGGAGTCACATCTATTAGAGCATGAAAATAAGGTCTTGTCTAAAAACAAAGCCGATTACATGATAAATTGCTGAGCATGAGCTTCCTGCAGATGAAAGCTGTAAAATATGTGTTTTTCTTTCCTTCTGATTTACAATACTATTATTGAGCTTGTACTATATGTATAAGCGAGGCTTGCTTTCTCTTTATATAAAGACATAAATTTAAGATGGGACAATCTAAACTGTAAGCAAAAACATTCCCTCTTAAAATATACTACTGCATTTACATGTACAGGTATAATTACGGACAAGCTGCCTCCCATATTATCCAAATGTTTTAAAGTGATTTTCTGTTTTTCAGTAATAATAAAACAGTACTGTGTACTTGATCCCAATTAAGATATAATTAATCCTTATTGGAGGCAAAACCAGCCTATTTGGGGTTGTTTAGGAGGTTATTTATGAAAATCCAAATTTTCCAGTTTTTTTAAAATAAAAAAGTCCAACCAAACTAGAATCCACGATTTGGCCTTATTTATTATTAAAAAAAAAGAACATTTCAATCGGATTGGGGGAAAATTCGATGAAATCTAGCGAAAACCCAATTTGTACCATTCTTTGGAGGTTTTTCCCAAATCACTCCATTTTTTCTTGCTTTTTACCGAAAAGCCTGAAATAGTTGGATTCTTGGGCTAATTCTAGTGCAGACCACATAAACTTCCAAATAGGACAGGGAACTCTCCCACTGACTTATATACAACCTCGGCAGGTCTGAGATGGTGGATTTTCAGATTTGGACTTCTTGCAGCATCGGACTTTAATAAATCCTGAAAAATTCCAGTTATTAAAAGAATCCTGAAAAATTTGAGCTTTGCACCAAAAAGCTCAATTGGATAACCCCCTTAAAGGGCAACTAAAGTCTAAAATAGAATAATGTTAGAAATGCTGTATTTTGTATACTAAATATAAACATGAATTTACTACACCAGAAGCCCAATTAAACAAATGATTTATACTTTTAAAGTTGGCACAGGGGGCTGTCACCTTGTAACTTTGTTAAACATCTTTGAAATACCAAGACTACGCACATGCTCAGTGTAGTCTGGGCTACATATGGGAGGTTAAGCTTAACGATTAGTGATGGGCGAATTTATTCGCCAGTCGCGAATTTGCTGTGAATTTGCGCGATTCGCCGCCAGCGAATAAATTTCAAAACGCCTGCGAAAATTTGGGGCCGGCGCAGTTTCGCGAATTTTTTCGCCGAAGCGAAACGGCGCAAATTAGCCCATCACTATTAAGGATTGTCATAAATTATCAAAAGAGCACAGGTCAAATAATATCTGCCCTAGAAGCTGATACAGAAAGACTGATTAATAATCAGAATATACAGACTGTACTGGGTCTGTGGATACAAATTTACATATTTGTTACAGGGAAACAAACAATGCTGCTTGAGTTCTGGGAAGTAAGGTGGGGCCTCCCCCCTGTTGTTTGAAAGTATGATAGTTTCCCTGCACAGCAGTTATGGACCGTTTCCTAATTGCAGCTTTCAGAGCAAGTAAAACGAAGGGAGAATTTCACTGCATACAGTCAGGTTTCTTATAAAAACGGTAGACATTTTTTAATTAAAGAATATTGGAGATAGGTTTCTTTTTCAATAAAGAAAGTAAAAATGGGATTTTATTTTTTTGCCTTTACATCCCCTTGAATGTTAAAATGATTTTCTAGTAGACTTAGGTAGAGTCCTGCAGCGGGTTACCTGCAAAAAAGTGGGTAACCATCGGGTTGTGGGTAGAAGATTTAGGTGCGGGTATAGACGCGGGGCTTTGGTTCTACGGGTTTGCGGGTCGGGCCGTGGGTCTTCTCAATACCAAGTTTTACTCCTTTTTTCTGTTCATGCCTACTTCCAATGATGTCACCTCCGGTTTACAGTGACAGCACTTCCTAATTCTTGATGGTCAGAGGGTCGCGGATCGGGTTGCGGATAAGGTACGGTCGGGTAGCGGGTCCAAGCAGGTAAGAAAAAGGGTTGCGGTCCAGGTTTAACAAGTTGGTTCCGCGCAGGACTCTAACTTAAGATATGAAGAAATCCCAGGTCCCGCGTGTTCTGGATAACAAATCTCATACCTGTATAAGTATTCAAACCCTTTATTTATGTAGCTATCTGATCATGAACATCTTCCATAGGCTATAACTATTTATTACACAAGGATGCCTTTTATTATGGTGGAAGTTTTCTTTCACCCAGAGTGAAATGGCAGCCCCTAAACCTGGGCTAAAAAGCTAATTTGCAGGAGAAGAATACTGTATACAATAAGCCAGACATTTCCACCCCAAATCTCACCCTAATTCACCCTTAAACTGGACTTAGGTCCAGGTGTATTTACTGTATGACAGAAAATGCCCATTCTATTCAAATCTCACTCTAAAGGGCAGATTTATCAAGGGTCGAAGTGAATTCGAGGGAATTTTCGAAGTAAAAAAATTCGAAATTCAAAGTTATTTTTTGGATACTTTGACCATCGAATAGGATACTACGACTTCGAATTTACTTTGAATTCGATGCTAAGTAAAAATCGTTACAATATTTGACCATTCGATAAACTAAGTACTGTCTCTTTAAAAAAACTTCGACTTCAATAGTTCGCCAAATTAAAGCTGCCGAAGTGCTATGTTAGCCTATGGGGACCTTCTGATGTATTTCTCTACGTTTTTTGAAGTCTAAGTAAAATCGTTCGATCGATCGCTGAAATAGTTTGAATCGTTCGAATGATTTTCGGTAAAAAAAACCTTTGACTTCGATATTCGAAGTCGAAGTATAGCCATTCGATGGTCGAATTTCGAAGTATATTTCACTTCAAATTTGACCTTTGATAAATCTGTCCCTAACTGTCCTTCGGGCTGAGTTTCCCCCAGCCACTGCTCCATGCTCCCCAACAGTTTGGGAACATCACCATAGATTTCACCCTTTCATGCTTTCAACCTGTCTCCATTTCAATGCTTTGTGCTCTCCTAAAGGTGCTGTAATCTCGGAACATGGATGCTGATTATTCAGTGGTGATTCTCATTTAAGTTAACTTTTAGTATTTTACAGATTGGCTAATTCTAAGCAACTTTTCAATTGGTCTTCATTTTTTCTTTTTTATAGTCTTGGAATTATTTGCCTTCTTGTTCTGACTTACCCCATCTAAAAACAAATGCTCTATAAGGCTTAAAATGTATTGTTATTGCTACTTTTTATTACTCTCTGGTCTCTTCAGACCCTCCCCTATTCATATTCAAATCAATGCGTGGATTCTATTGTAATTTGAACCCTAGCAAACAGATTGCTCAAATTGCAAACTGGACAGCTGCTGAATAAAAAGCTAAATAACTAAAAAAATCACAAATAATAAAAAATTAAAACCAATTGCAATTTTTTCTTAGAATATCACTCTCTACATCATACTAAAATGTATTAAAGGAGAACAACCCCTTTAACAAACCCCCTATCACTCCAGGATAATTCAGTAAAGCAAATATGTTCAACACCATTTCCCCATAACTGGCCTTCAGAATTGGCTTCCAGGAATATTTAAAACAGCAAAAATGCATTTGCCCAAACTCTTATTATTGGCATTGAGACTGGCCCCACCCCCATACACTGCTTGGTCCCCCTAAGAAGGCCAACTCCACGGTTCCAAACCTATTGTTCCACGGCCAATATACATGGTTAGAAGATGAGATAGATGAAATAGGAAATATTTTCTCAATACCCTTTCTTGCATTTCCTTGGCTCTGATCTCTGCCAGTAGGGAAAAGTGCAACATGGGCTGATCCATCTGTTATTCACTGAGGCTCCATATAATTCCTTGTGTGTGGCACTGGCTTAGTCGGGGACCTAATGAAGAAAAGGACATATTACAGGAGAGTGAGTGAATGTGTTTGTTCTTCACTGTGACTTGGCTGCTTTACATTACATCATATGCAGGAGCACTAAGTAAGGAGCTGAAAGTCGAGCCAAAAGATATAGTCTGCCTTTAGCGCTCCTTTAAAGTTACAGTGCTGGGACATTAATTTCCATTCTTCTGAAGAATTTAGGACTGCCCTGCTTAGGCTACCAAAATAAAAACTCAATTTGCTGCCAAGCAGCGCGCGGCTAGTGCGCTTGGTGTTCCTCACAATGTTGACAATGTTATGGAATAAACCGTAGTTGGAATCCAGAAAACACGCTTGTTGCTGTAATGTGCTGCAACGTCCTGCCAAGATTTCCCTGGCACACATATCACTAATAACAAATCTCTGGAAAATATCTGTGAGCAATTGGCTTGGTGTGTTTCAGTGACTTGATAAACCGCGAATGGTATACGGCTGAAAGATTGTTCTCTTATGGTGGGATATGTAGAATTGGCTCAGATTTGATGCCTGCCAGGCTGGCCAACAATTTACAAATCTCACCTACACCGACCAAGTCACTAGATATCGTCCGTACTCCTAGATTAGGAAAGAGCCTCTGTCCTTGTTTGTACACGTTCTTCTCTAAAGCACAAGCAGCCTGACATGTACTGTTCCTTTAAAAATTAAAATTTTTGTTTCCAAATATCCAAAATTGCTTATGTAGCCATGCTCAGAGGGATACTGTCGCTACTACTGCCTTTTTATAAATCCTTTGTCATTTTTACTACGCTGAGGTTAATCTTCTGTCACTTTACAGATCCAGATTAACCATTTTTATGTATTTTAAAAGTTCAGGGCTTTGTTTGTTCTGTATCTGCTAAGCTCTAATGGGAAGTCTTCAGGAAGCTATGTATTAAATGAGCCTATTAGTCAAAGTCTTTGTCTTGAGAGACACTTTCCTTAATCCTCAGTGTATATTTACAGTAATAAATAATTCCCCCACTCACCCACGTGCCTTATTAAATAACAGGGCGGATTGTGTTTGAAGGTTGTGTTGCACAATACATATATATATATATATATATATATATATATATATATATATATATATATATATATATATATATATTCTATTTTCATAAATAAGAATATTACAAACTGCATGGTCACAATAAGGCAGGCAAATTTCCTTACCACCATTTACATCCTGTTCTGCAGAAAAACAAAAGCTGCTACTGGTTTCCTGATGGAATGCTACAGTGAAACACAACTTCTTAAAAATCACGACTTAAAGGGATCCTGTCATCAGAAAACATGTTTTTTTCAAAAAGCATCAATATAATAATATAATATTATTATTATAATAAGTTATATTATTATAATAATAGTGCTACTCCAGCAGAATTCTGCACTGAAATCCATTTCTCAAAAGAGCAAACATTTTTTTATATTCAATTTTGAAATCTGACATGGGGCTAGACATATTGTCAATTTCCCAGCTGCCCCTGGTCATGTGACTTGTGCCTGCACTTTAGGAGAGAAATGCTTTCTGGCAGGCTGCTGTTTTTCTTTCTCAATGTAAATGAATGTGTCTCAGTGAGACATGGGTTTTTACTATTGAGTGTTGTTCTTAGATCTACCAGGCAGCTGTTATCTTGTGTTAGGGAGCTGCTATCTGGTTAGTTTCCCATTTTTCTTTTGTTTGGCTGCTGGGGGGAAAAGGGAGGGGGGTGATATCATTGCAACTTGCAGTACAGCAGTAAAGAGTAATTGAAGTTTATCAGAGCACAAGTCACATGACTTGGGGCAGCTGGGAAATTGACAATATGTCTAGCCCCATGTCAGATTTCAAAATTGAATATAACAAAAATAGTTTGCTCTTTTGAGAAATGGATTTCAGTGCAGAAGTCTGCTGGAGCAGCACTATTAACTAATTCATTTTGAAAAAAATTTTTTTCCCCATGACAGTATCCCTTTAAGGAAGGCTTCTTTGGTAAAATTATATATGCCATCCCGAGCATGTCTGCAATTTCCTTTATCTTTTTTTTTCCCCATCATTTCCCAGCATGTGTCAAAATTCACCTAAAGTGTTTCAGCCAGGAAAAGTGTTCTGGACACAAAAGAAGAAGAGGATCCTGCTCGCAGTGAGGGGCTGAAATCGGTCAACGGATTTCAGCAGGTTGTTTTGAAGGGGGACAAATATACCTGCTGTTCTAATTATTTCCATTACAAAGTCTATAGGGACATGTTAAAATAAAGTAAGCTATGGAAGTCCTTTAATACCAATACCTCCCTTACAGCAAGTTGTCCTTCTGACTGGGGTTAGGCGACACATCAATTATCTGTAAAGCCAATGTAAGCACTTTTGGGTAAATAGAAGACATAACTTTAGCACAGCCTGACTTGACCCCGAAATGTTTTCCCAGCCCTAATGATGGGCACCACAGGACTAAACAACTTCTCCATCTGATATCATTTATTTCTCCAGCCCCTGGTTATAATAAGAATTCCCATGCACCCTTGGCTTTTTGGCCCTAGTGTTCCTCGCTCCCACACAAATCTTGAGGCAAGGTAAATATTTTTTAGTAAGGCTTCAAATATCTCCATTCATTGTATGCCAGTGGTGTCTGGTATCTATAACCACTCTTTCTTTTTCCAGCCTGCTCTTATTACTAAGGATTCCAAAGGGAGATTCATTGACTGCTTCATTCAAAACTTTAGGATGTCTTATCTATAGATACTTCATCAACTTTATTTCCTCAGTATAAGGCATGAGCAATGTTCCCACTAAACCATGCACTTGGGCCACCCACTAAGCCACGTACTTGGGCACCCGCTTCTCTGCACACACAGGGCCGAAAGGAAATGAAGGCAACATTTGACACAAGTGAAGACATTTTTGCAAATGTCTTCACTTGTAGTAAAGAACCATCTCCTTGTACTGCAAACCTACAAGATGAATCTGCTAATATGTCTCAGACCTCCACAATTTTAATAATAGATGCTAAATGCTGTTTTAGTTGGCCAGATAGACTGGCATATACATATTTAGGTTATTTCTTGGTTCTAAAGGTGGCCATATACAACAAGATCCGCTCATTTGGCAACTTCTCTAAACGAGCGGATCTTATCTTAACCCGATATGCCCACCAAAGTCAGGGTGATATTGAGTTTATCCGATCATTCAGCCCTAGGGCCAAACGATCGGATCGTAATGAAGGAAACGGGCACCGACGGGGCGTAGGACCGCATAAACTAGCCTATGAGGTCCTTCATCTCAGGAAAAACCAAACCTGCCGATCGATATCAGGCCGATTTTGGCCTGGTATACATTGGGGAGACCATCCGGAAGCCCCTCTACATAGGCAGATAAGCTGCGGAATCAGTCTAAAGGATTAATATCGGCAGCTTTACACTGCTCGTGTATGGCCATCTTAAGGCTGCTGTCATAAAGACCCCTTATATAGCAATGACGTTCGGTCAGTCGAAAATTTTATAAAAATGGAATCTCTGCCCAAAAACAGTTTATGCGTAGGAGAAATTGTGATTCTAGGCAATTTTATAATGCACAAGAAATGTTTGCAGAGGTTTTAAAAAAAAAAAATGCAATTGCTTATTGAAAGCAGTATTTGTTTGACGATTTACAAACTCTGCACTACTGGCTCTGACTCCTGAAACAATACAGCAGAAGGAGATGACAAACAGACCTGGAGGAGGACTACTTACTGTACATTGTTTCCTGAGTCGAAACCTGAGCAAACGAAAGAGATGTTCATATATGGCTTTTAACTGCCATAACATTTACAAATTACTATAAACCAAATGAAACCGTGTAATTAATGTATATTGAAAAGTAGCTTACAATAAAAATTTTATTTCAGTAAGCAAACAGCTATTTTTGGGTAGAGATCCCCATTAAAGCCCTCATCGCCACCGAATGCAAAAACAACCATGGGGCACCCCATATAAAGTACTTACAACAGCCACTTAAAGGGGTGGTTCACCTTTAAGTTAACTTTCAATATGTAATTGAATGGTTAATTCTAAGCAACTTTTCAATTGGACTTCATTTTTTCTTTTTGATAGTTGTTGAATTATTTGCTTTTTACTTCGGACTCTTTAAAGCTTTCAAATGTTGTTCACTGACCCCATCTAAAAACAAATGCTCTGTAAGGCTACATATTTATTGTTATTGCTACTTTTTATTACTCATCCTTCTATTCAGGCCTCTCCTATTCATATTCTCTTCTTCAAATCAATGTGTGGTTGCTAGGGTAATTTGCTGAAATTGCAAACTGGAGAGTTGCTGAATAAAACACTAAATAACTCAAAAACCATAAATAATAAAAAATTAAAACCAATTGCAAATTGTTTCATTATATCACTCTCTATGTCATACTAAGGGACACATTTACTATGGGTCGAATATCGAGGGTTAATTAACCCTCGATATTCGACCGAAGTAAAATCCTTCGACTTCAAATATCAAAGTCGAAGGATTTACCAAAATTCCTGCGATGGACCGATCGAAGGAAAAATAGTTTGATCGAACGATTTTCCTTCAATCCCAAATTGGTAGGAAAGCCTATGGAGACCGTCCTAACATTGGTGCTTGGTAGGTTTTAGGTGGCGAAGTAGGTGGTCGAAGTTTTTTTTTTTAAAGAGACAGTACTTCGACTATCGAATGGTCGAATAGTCTAACGATTTTTAGTTTGAATCGTTCGATTCAAATTCGAAGTATTTTTTATTCTAATCCTTCACTCGAGCTAAGTAAATGTGCCCCTAAAAGTTAAGTTAAAGGTGAACAACCTCTTTAAGGTGGCAATATAAGGGCAGGTTTAAGCTGCCTATTCAGGCCCTTTAGACCGATTCAGCATTTTATCGGCCCGTGTATGAGGCCCTTCAATGGGCCCACCCAACCGATATCTGGCAAAAAATTGGTTTGATTGTCGCATCGAATTGAGGACCGCATCAGCGAGTTGTCCTTGCACTGATAGCTCATATTCCCTCTGTTGTAATACAGGTCAACAACTGGATTATGCCCAATATCACCTACCTAATTTTCAGGCCGGACCTGCTTAGTTGGGTACATTGGGGGAAAGATCAGCTCATATGGCATCCCCACCAAACAAGCTGATCGTATAGTGTATCGGTGGCCCCCTGTAGAAATGTTGGGGGTGGGGCAGGCCAATCAGGATGAGAGTTGGGGATGAATGCTTATTTGCTATTTTGATGTCATATTTAAAAACATATATCACTTAAAATAAAACTATTTTTAATTAATGATATAGGAGGTTTTTTTTTTTTGTAGTGCAAACTACAAAACCCGTGTCCTTATGATTAATACGACAAGGCCATGCAAGGCCTGACATCTTCTTAAAATGTGACATTTGCAGAACAAAATGCTTTAGACTTAATTTTATCCCAAGACTCATTAACCCTATTGTTATCAAAATAGCACGAAAACTCAGTGACATTATAGTGATTAAAGGCAATTCCATCATCAGGCATATCTCGGTGCGTGTCCTTGTCATGACAGACCTGCTAAAGGTCACATTTGCATATACTGACATCATACAGAAGCTCGGTGTGAAACCATTTGACTGTAAAATAATAATATGAAGTAGAAGGTATCGCAGGGGAATCCGTGAAATCTGGTTTCCACAGGTCCGGATTTACATAGCGGGCACCCCTAGGCCCACTGCCGTTCGTCGCCCCTGTCCCCTCCCCTTTATTGGTGCAAATCAATCGTGCAATGGGGATTGATGCACGGGAAATTTAAAAAATGATTGTATCTCCAGCGCATACCCAGTGTTTTTGAACCAATGTAGGTGTGGTTGGACAGCATGCCGCCCCCCTAAAATCCTGCCGCCCTAGGCCCGGGCCTAGGTGGCCTTTCCACAAATCCAGGCCTGGGTTTCCGGGTGTAGTCAGTTTTCACTTGCACATGTTTCCCAGGCAAAATACAGTGTGAGATTTGGGGTGTTTCCTCATCATTATTTATACAAATTGGCATGACTCCTGGGACTGGAAATATGTTTTTCACTAGAACGCAAGCTGCTCGAGCATCTTTGTGCAGAAGTCTGTGTTTGTCGGACAGAGAACTTTTCATTAAAGGGGTGGTTCATCTTTGAAATAACTTTTAGGGGCAGATTTAGTAAGGTTCGAATAGTAAATTTGAATATTCAAGTTAGATTATTGGTGAAAACTCACAAATTCGAGATTTATCATACCTCAACCCTGGGAACAACTCAAATCTGATAGTATGCCACCTAAATCCTGCCTTGTTCATGTAGAAGTCAATGGCAGAGGTCCATGACCCATATGAAGATTTTAATAGCCTTCCTGACATTAAAGTTGTTTTTGGAGAAAAAACTCCATTCGAGTTCTGTTGAATTCGATTTGAGTTTTCGGGTTAGTAATATTTGTTCAAGTTTTAGATGTTCGAGTTTCTTAAACAAGATATTATTTGAGTTTTGAGGTAAAAAAAAAAAAAAAACTCGACCATTGATAAATATGACCCATAGTATGTTATAAAATATAAAAATCCTAGGAACGTTGCGACTGGTCTCCATTACTTATATTTTATCGGTGTTTGCATTATTTGCCTTACTCCAGCTTTCAAATGGGGGTCACCGACCCCATCTAAAAAAACAAATGCTCTGTAAGGCTATAAATTAATTGTCATTGCTACCTTTTATTACTCCTCTTTATATTCAGGTCCTTCTTTATTCATATTCCATTCTCTTATTCAAATCAGTACATGGTTGCTAGGGTAATTAGGCACTATTCGGCACTATTACCTGATGCATTTTGAAAAAAATTTTTTCCTATGACTATCCCTTTAAAATATGTGATTATACATTTGATATTTTCCTTTTATAAACTAATAAGTACAGAGGTTTTGGACTGTCTGAACTCAGGTTACCTTTATTATAACTGACGCTCAAACTGGGTCTCTCCATTCAATAATTTGGAGGCGGTAGTACTCTGCCAAAGATTATTTCAAATGCTGAAAATGTTTACTACTAATCTACAGAGTTCTATAGGCAAAAAAATGTATCTACTAAAGATAAGCCTATTTTTCCTAAATGCGGAGGATGTATGGTTCTCTACATAGACAGAAATTTAGAAATCATTATTGGTCAATTTTTGTCATTTTGTATATGGGCCTCCATATACAAAAAGACAACTATTGAAATGAATTTGCAGTTGGTCATCTGGATTCAATTTATTAGTATTTTTTTTTTTCAAACACGCTATCACACTGCAGGCTTGAACACCAAACTTTTGTTTGTGGGAAATGCGCCAATGGCTTTGGACTCATTAGGAACTAGATGGTTCTTTAAGCCAACATCTCTTCTTTCCCCTTTAAAATGTTTACTAATAACTTCAGCTAGATTCAAGCCACTCAGGGCTGCACCTTCCACACATGGGCTAACTAACCAGTCCCCACAAATTCCAATGTTATGACTGGCCTGAAACACACATCCTTCCCCCTGTAGCACATTCAGTGGGTTTGCAGCTCCCCACAACTGTACTCTGGTAAAGCAAGGAGTTCTGTTTTTTCGATTCCATCCAGTAACTTCAGCAAAGCCGTTTAACAGGAGATGTGTTACCTCTTTCTCTTTAGATGGTGGTATATGTTCCTGTGGTACTTTATGCACTGCACCAAAGTTCTTTGTGCTAATAACAGTCCAGCACTCCATGCAATTTTTATCACTGTATTTAGATGTGTTATTTCCAAGCCAAGATACATCACCGTGCTCTACAAAAGCCCCGTCAAAGGTAAGTCCAAGAGTACAAGGAAAAGCTACGAGTAAAACCCAAAGTGAACAAAGCTGCATGACATTGGTTTTGGGTAATAGCACTGGACTAAATTTAACCTTTAATAGATCATGAATTTTTGGCACCCCACAGTCAGCCATGAGCCTGTCGGCACATTTTCCATTGTGAGCAACTACCAGATAATCAAACCAGCCATGGTCATCAACCTTCCACTTTTTGACAACAGAGTCCCAGTGTACACTGCTGACCCAATTGTTTTCTACTACGCGCACAAGACTTGAAAGACACCTGGGAACTGACTGCATTCCACTTGTTCCAATAAAAGGTTGTAAGTTCTTGACTTGTATTGGCTCTGCTCCTTTTTTAAGCTGAACGATTTTTCCAGTCCAGACTTTTACCGCCTTCTTGGAATGTAAAAAGGAGACAATCTTGGCGAATCTAGGATCGCTCACTGTAAAGAACTGGACAGCATGATCAAATTCATGGTCTTTACCGGCAATGTTGATGTTTCTGCTGCTACACCGGCCTCCTGGACCATTATTTCCAGTGTCGAAGACAACAGAGTTGGTCAGACCCAGCTGGGACAGCCTTGCAGCACATACTAAACCAGAGATTCCTCCCCCAATGATTGCCACTGTAGAAGTGTTTGTGCTCATTTTCAGCTTTATGGTGTACCCTAAAAAAATGCAGAAAGCAAACTCATTATTAAGATATTATTGTTACAGAACCCTGACCTGCCCCATGAATATAACTGACAGTATAATCCAGCTCCTGTAATTAAACCAATCCTACCCAGTTGTAGATCCTTTGTTATTTAGTTTTGGTATATTTCTTGCAATCAGTTATCCATAAACTGGAAAAATAATGTAGTTGCTTCACAGCTGGCACAGTGGGTCTTTCCTCCTTATATTGCTTTTTCTAGTACATTTATCCATAGACATGGCTGTACTGAAAGCTGATGAATACTGGAGGCCTGGTCAGGGCGATGAGCAATGCACAGTGTCAATGAGTAGGGCATAAAAAAGTTTTGCTTTGGCACCCAGTTGGTTTAGTTTGCACACAACCCACAGAGTAGTTTTTGATCCAATGAATTAAGTCTTTAGGAGTCAAGATATTCCCTACAGAAAAGGGTGTATGCTTATTGAGCAATGATCCTCGGGATCTGTCCATGTCCTAACTAAAATGCCCTTGTACAGAAAAGTGAGTTGGTCAATAATGTTCGGCCCTGTTACAGTATTCATAATTTCAGATATTCAATACATTCAACTTTGTGACGTGTTGTTTCAAAGTCTGATAAGCTATCTATCAGTACAAACACAAGTTCCGTTATCCCTTCTCTCAGAAAGGAACAATTTAACGAGAGAGATGTGTGGACAGAAAAGAAAAAAAATGACAAACGCATGGGGCTGACTCTAGTTTCAAGTATCATTACAACTGTATCAAAGTAGATTGGCACTCCTTCTTGAACAGCACTTCACAGTGGTTTCCGTAAGTTGGTATGGATTGCACAACACGCTTACCAACTGCCATGCCGGATATCTATTTTGCAACCTGGGCTTGAAGCGCCCCATTAATATAATTCTGCGCCGGAGGATTCTGCCTTCCCTTGAGGAAGTCTGAGGCTTTGAGAAACATTTACTATAAGAGACAAGAGTAAATAGCTTACGTGGCTGATGACATGGGTAATGCTGTGTGGTACATTTCATGAAGCAGCCCCAATGGTATCTAACCACTCTTTAGACTGTGATTGTTGGCTGGGTGTATTGATTTCCCCAATCCCAGAAACAAGGGCTCAGCAATATTCTAAAGGATGTAATGACAGTCGGCAAAAGTCTCAGACCATTAGGAGACACCCAAGTCTCTAACCTGTTTGTCTTGCCTCTGTTTCAACCACTGGACTCGAATTATGTGCATGTTCCTTGCAGAACCTAACACAAGAGAGTGTGACCATCCATATATAACCATCTGCTTAATACAACCACGACTATTCATGTGTTTTTTATGAGACGGCTGGTCGGAGAAATCAAATATGCTAGTAATTACTTTATTCAAACACGGGAAGGTTTGCATAAGAGTGCCAACTTAAAATCTTTATTAATAAACAGAAAGCTTTTAAATATCACTAATTTTTTTTTTCAACTACAGCTCAGAGAACAAGCACATTGGCGTGTTTGTTCTGGCACGCGAAAATAACATACCTTGTGAAAAATATAATATGAAATAGCATGTGGTGGACTGTGGTCACCTTTCGAAAAAAAAATGAGTAGATGCTGAAGTGATTAATATTTCCCTTTATTAAAAAAAACTCATTATACATAGTCCTTGTATTTGTTTCCTTAAAGGGTGAAAGGTTGCAACACACATTTCGGAACCACACTCTATGCGAATCTATATGGTATCTCACTGATGTTAACCATCAAGCAAAATAAGTAAAGCTTCAGAAAGTAAAGGAATCTTTAGGTTTAGTTGGAGCTCAGGATATACTGCCCTCCATTAAAGGAAATGCTGCTTTGCTCAGTGGCAGCTAAAAGTTACTGCTTATTAAAGGGATCCTGTCATCGGAAAACATGTTTTTTTCAAAACGCATCAGTTAATAGTGCTACTCCAGCAGCATTCTGCAATGAAATACATTTCTCAAAAGAGCAAACAGATTTTTTTATATTCAATTTTGAAATCTGACATGGGGCTAGACATATTGTCAATTTCCCAGCTGCCCCTGGTCATGTGACTTGTGCCTGCACTTTAGGAGAGAAATGCTTTCTGGCAGGCTGCTGTTTTTCCTTCTCAATGTAACTGAATGTGTCTCAGTGGGACATGGGTTTTTACTATTGAGTGTTGTTCTTAGATCTACCAGGCAGCTGTTATCTTGTGTTAGGGAGCTGTTATCTGGTTATCTTCCCATTGTTCTGTTGTTTGGCTGCTGGGGGGAAAAGGGAGGGGGGTGATATCACTCCAACTTGCAGTACAGCAGTAAAGAGTGATTGAAGTTTATCAGAGCACAAGTCACATGACTTGGGACAGCTGGGAAATTAACAATATGTCTAGCCCCATGTCAGATTTCAAAATTGAATATAAAAAAATCTGTTTGCTCTTTTGAGAAATGGATTTCAGAGCAGAATTCTGCTGGAGCAGCACTATTAACCGATTCATTTTGATGATTTTTTTTTCCCCATGACAGTAACCCTTTAATCATGCCTCATTGGGGCCCCCCCTATACCTTTGGGATCCCCAGCAGTCACAGGGACTGACACCCCAAACAGAAATGAATATGAGACTGTATTTGCTGTTGCTTTGCCTGACATGTGCTACTGGGTACTCTAAACACAACACATATCAGGCAGCACTTTTGCAGCAGCACCAGCATATGAGATGCTCAGTATCAGTACAGTCTTGGTCTATGCCTGACTTAGCAACTGCCCTGTTCTATTCAGTGGCTGCAGGATATTGACTGTGGTAGTGGAGAAGCAAAGTACAGAGACAGCCAGGGAATGGCTAATGACAATAATAACAACGGCTGGGTCAAACCAATGGGCCAAAAATGCAGCCCCCATGCTAATAGCTGCCCCTGCTTACAAATTGCAACTTGTCTTTGTGACTTAAATTCAACTGCAAGTCATGCTTACATTCGATAAACACTGCTGATGTACATGGTAATAAAGTACAGGTATGCTGGGGACTTGGGGTTTTCCAAATAATGGGTCTTACTGTAATTTGGATCTCTATACTTTATATCTACGAAAAATCATCTAAACATGAAATTAACCCAATTGGATTGTTTTGTATCCAATAAGGATTCAGGATCAGGTACAAGGTACTGTCTTATTATTATGGAAAGAAAGAAAATAATTTTTTTTAAAAATTTGAATTATTTGGTTAAAAATGCAGTCTATGGGAGTAGGCCTTCCCGTAATTTGGAACTTTCTGGATGATGGGTTTCCGAATAATGTCTCTCATACCAGTACTTGTAATTGGTTGCATTTTTGCCATAATAAATCCATCTGTCACTCTGGGGAAACATACACATAAGATAAGTTGTGTGAATTAAAGGGCAAGTCAACCCCAAAATAAAAATTTGCTTCATAAAAGTAAACATTCTAAGCAACTTTCCAATATTCATTC